>NC_058131.1:595837723-595847757 GCF_016433145.1 Gracilinanus agilis
TGTGTGTGTGTGTGTGTGTGTGTGTGTGTGTGTGTGTGTGCGCGTACGAGTGTGTGAGTGTGTGCGAGTGTGTGCGTGCGCGCGGTGGGGGGCGCGCGGCGGGGACCGGAGGAGGGGGAGAACCTTGCCCCTGCCCCTCCCCCTCAGCCCCTCCTCTGGGCGGGGGGTTGGAGAGGTGGGGCTCTGGGGTGCGGGGGAGAGGTCTTTGGGGACTGACCCCAGTCGGGCGCTGAGGGTGGGGGCGCGGTGTTCTGGGAGCTCCCTAGTTGAACGAAGGGCCGCTAGTGCTCAGAGCTCACTCGGATGAGGAGCGGGGATGGACGGGACTGCGGGCGGGGGGGCACGAGGAAAGAGCTTTCCTCCCAGCCCCGGACGCCCCCTCCTTTCCTGCCTTCACCCGCCTTCCTATCGCTCCTCTCTCTTCGCATTGTCGGGTCCTGAGCGCAGTTACCGCCTCTCTAAAAGAGTCCAACTTTTGGGTTGGGCGCTGCCTGGTCCCCTGCCTCCCTTTCAGCGGGGGCTACACTCCGGGACGGGGTGGGAGGCAGTCCTGCTTCATCGATTAGGCTCCAGCCTGCTTGAAGCCTCCAGGCCCCTCACTGCCCTTTGGTCCTGACCCCTGAGTCTGATCCCCCTGGGCCTCTTTGGATCCTGAATCCCTTCTCCCCCTCCCTTCCTTTGGTCCAGACCCTCGAATTTGGTCCCCCAGGGCTTCTTCAAATCCTGAATCTCATCTTCTCTTCCTTCTCTTTGGCCCAGACCCCTGAGTGTGATTCTGATTCAACCAGGGCTTCTTCGAATCCTGAATCTCATCTTACCCTCCCTTTCAACGTGGGGCAACCGTGGAGGGAGTGAATCCCCCCCCCCCCTTTTTCTTTTAGGGAATGAAAGAAGAAGCAAACACAAAGTGATTTTTGTGGTTGCTTCTTGTATAAGGGGTACTTTGCTTTGGTTGCATTATGTGAATCTAGAGGGTCAGACACAAATTTGAACGGAACAAGTGTTTACTCTGTGAGGGCAGTGTCTCTCTCTCCTCTTGATGCTAATTCCAAACATATTGGATTGCTTTCAGCCCTGTTATTTTCCCCCCTGCCCCTTATTGAGCTCCCCTCTTTCCTTCTTATAGCAACTGGGGGCATTCTTTATAACTGCATTATTTTTTAGTGTGGACTTGTTTAGACCTGAGTTAAAGGAAGGGATGAGAGGTGGTCTAAGCCAAATGGAGATGCATTTTGTAAACTCTCCCTCTAAACCATGGAACTCTCCCACTTTATCTGTTGTTCAAGTGCAGCCATATTTTAAAACAAAACAAGTTGTTTTTGTAAACAATGCTTGACTTTACTGACAAATATTTTTTTCTTAAAGCCAATTGGAACCGGGGGACTTAGAAAAATCATTTTAGGGAGAACCTCAGAAGTTTATCTTTAAAAATAATGGCTAGACAATACCTTTTTTCTTTAGAGTAGTGACTCTAACATGTTAGTATTTTAGAATGTACTCTGAACTGAGGAATCCACAATAAAAACAAGATTGAGTAATAATTTTGGTTCTTGTACTTAACTTTCAACTCCTTTTGTGACGTTTATTTTGGGAGTTTTTTTATTATTTTAGGCATAGATAAGTGGTTAAATAAAAACAATGATATGCTCAAAAACAAAAAAAAAATTTTTTTTGAGGGGGGGAACAAAATTGACTACATGCCTTTCCCAAGATTTTTCTGGACAAAAGCTATTCTTTTGTCAAAATAGTAAAATAGTTAATTAATCCTCCTTCTGTGCCTGTAGCATTCTGTAGATCTGATAAAAGAGTTCAGATTAATAGAGAACTGTTTTCCTGTCCTCTTGTAATTGGTTTTCTCCTTCACTGTAGCTAATGCACTAAAAAGTGCATTAGTTTTAGTGTTTCATGTGAACTTGCAGTAGGTTTGCACTTTTAACTGTTTTATCTAGCTAGTATCTTCTTTTAAGAACCCAGATGCAGATGCACTCTATAGTGCAGAGCTTCTTTTACCTGGGGTCTGCCAATTTTAATTTTTTCCTTCATAACTATTCTATGTATTTTATTTTACATATTTGAAAACATTATCCTGAAAAGGAGTTCACAACACAAAAAAGATTAAGAATCCCTGCTCTCTATCTAGTAGGACAAAATTCCAAGGTGCTGATTCACTTTGCTTCATCAAAATTAAAAAAAAAATTAACTACTTCTGCATATGTCAGTTTGTTTTGATTCAGGAATTTTCATGTGTAGTCAGTAATGTAGGTGGGGAAATTTTTTAAACCTTTAAAATTTATCACTTAAATTGAAAACCTAACCTGATCTAGTTAAGCTTAAATTCAAAATTATTATATCATTAGTAGCTTGAGTAATTAATATCTATTGAATATTAAAGCTGAAAGGGACAGTGGAAAACCAGTTTAACATGCATTCATTTTATAAATAAATATTCACTGAGTGCTGCTTGAAAAAAAAAAGACTTTATTTTTTGTAAGCAAATGCTGAGAAATAGAATTTGGCTTCCATTTATATATACCCTAAAGAGTGGACATGTTGCAAATGTTTTCTCTGTTGTTCTTTCATGAACTTAGAGAAAATGGGTAAATTATTTAATTTCTCTATACTTACTTTCATCATTTATGAATTGAGAACATGTTGGTTTTGTCTCTGGGTGTGAAACATGCCATGACATTTTGAAGTACTTTTTATTGTGACATGTATCTTTATGACACATGCAAACACTACTAAATAAAAGTTTGACAATTCTGAATAGAGTAAATTAGTTCTTTCCTTCCTAAATTACATCCCTTTTCATTGAGCACAGGAACTATTGCTATTGAAAGAATTGGCTAGATAGAATATAGTTTTATTATAAACAAGATCAACTGGAACAGTTAACAAGACAAAACATTTTTTTAACATTTTCTATGAAGAAGGGAAGGAATGGAAAAGTCAGACTCTATTGAATAGAATGCTGAAGGAATGGTATGCATAAAGTAGATTTGAAATTTGATGTGTAAGTTATTCAGCAGTTATTTCATCACTTTTCCCAATCTTCTTTCTTCAATGCCTCCATTACTCTGAAAAATATACTAGAATATTTAGTCATTTTCAAAGAGTAATAATGATTACTGTGATAATACCTATTCAGAATAGCAATATACACAAACTCTGGAGCTTTTTAAAAGTTTTGATTTTTCCCTGGTTTTGACCTTTTGCTTCTGAAACAGTCACAATTGAATAAACCATGGTGTTTTGGGGGAATGTATGATTGGAGACAGTCATGGTCTTCCCTTTATACTGTCTTAAAAGTGGTTACCCCCAAATAAGTTGATTCCTTGCATCCAAAGGTGAGGGAGATAGGAACTATCCTGAATCCGAGATAGCGTGTTGTTTTAAGTGGGGCAGATTTAGTTTAATGTATCAAAAATTAAATCATCAGTAGCTGCTACCCAACGTTGGTATAGGATAGCTTTTGAGGATGTAAACTCCAAGTCACTGGAAGAATTCAGGTAGAGGATTCGTGAATACTATAGATGCTCATGGGATCAGAAGTCGTATGATATAATGAAAAGGATTCTGAACTTCATGTCCAGAAGTCTGAATTTAAGTCCTGGCTTTGTTCACTAGTTTTGTTGCCATGGGGAACAGTTTTCTCATCTGTAGAGTAATTCTTGCCCAACCTATCTTGCAGAGTTGTTGCAAGTAAAGTGTATGCATGTATTTATATGCATAAATATGTACATGAATTCTTTTATACTCAAGGTGCTATATAAATGAAGTAATAATAATGACTACTAGAGTGTTTTCTAAATCTAAGTAGAATGAGTCACAGAACATCAGAGCTATGAGGGAGAACATCCACACTTACCTGTGCTGAACAAGAATCCAACTTCTCTGGGTATGACAGATGTAGTACTCAGAACTCGATATATGTGCAGAGTATGATGGAACTATTACATATAGTTCTGCCCACTTAGTGCTAGGCTCCATACTTATATACTTATATTTGCCCTTATTGTTATATCTTCTTAGGTAGCTTCACTTAATCTTTGGGTGCTGGCCAGCCTAAAGGTTGCAGACTTGGATCTTTTTTCTGAAAACTGAGACATCTGACCATTTCCAATTCTGTGACTTTTCTATCCTCCAAGAATTTTCTAAGATTAGTGACAGTGACTTTGCAATCACATATGCTATTTCTTCCACAATGCTAGGATATAGTTTAAATGGGCCTAGTTACTTGAACATCAGGAGTTGGGTACCAATTCTATATTAGCCACTTTTGTTTTGGAGTCCAAAGTCCAAAGATGAACCCATTAACAGAGAAAGAACAGACAACATAAGAATTGAGTAGTTCTGCCTTTTCTTTTGTTATAGCAAAAAAAATCCCCGAAACAAAAATCCCCAGTTTTTGTTGCCCTTATTATGTCCTTAGTATCAACAAGTTTGTAAGCTGTCATTATGATAATATAACATTCAGGTTTTAATTTTTTTGTTGTTCTTTGTTTCATTATTTTGTTTATTCATCATCTAGATTATGTTCCTAGTTCTGCTTACTTCTGTCTCTAGTAGTTCATATATCTGTCTTTTGCTCTGAATTTGCCAAATACCTTGATTCATACAGTAATATTCCATTATTTTTATAGAAAATAATTTGTTTAGCCAGTTTATGGGCATTGCTTTGTTTGTAGTTCTTTGCTACCACAAAAAATATTACAGTGAATATTTTGGTGGCGCTGGACCATTTATTTTTGTCTCAGTTCTTTGAATTTATGCCTATTGGGGTGATATCTAGATCAAAAACAATCGATATTTTAGTGATTTTTCTCTGCATAATTCCATATTTCCAATTCCAGAATTATTGGATCACTTCTCAGTTCAACTAACAGTGTATTAGTTTGTCTCTCTTTCCATAGCCTCTCCAACATTGACCACTTCCATTTTTTCTCCACATGTTCCTCTAGAATACTTTTCTATTTTCTACTTATTCTTTCTTTGTTTCTGTCTTCTGCACATATCTTTAAAAAAATTAATCTTTTTTGGTGAATTCCCAATGCATCCAAATCTGTCTCTTTAGAACAGTTCCTCTTTTCCTCTTCTTTGGAGATGTTCCTGTTTGGAATTTTATTCTTGAGAGTTTCCTGTTCCTGTTCCTGATAATTTAGCTATAGGATCATCTCAATCCATTCTCTGAATAATGACAGTAATAATGATAAATATGTAAACTAGATAAGCCACTTGATCAGAAATTGGCTATCATTTATTTGAGAGGGTTGTACTAAATGACCTTTTAGGGCCTTCCAGCTCTAAATCTATGCTCTTATAACATTCATGTTGATTGGCATATTTAGTGAGGGATCCAGAGTAGAAAATAACACATACTAGTTTGGAAGAAGGTGAAGGTAATTTCAGAGAAACCCCCTAAACTCAGATTAATCACTTCCTTAGATATTCATTGATTTGGATGAAATTAAAATCTGAGGCTAAAAAGTGAACACTTCTAAATGGTTTTAATAGTATCTTTTCCATAACAAACCAGTGTTAATTAAAATCATGTTTTTATATACAAATAGGCTTTGCTTCTTTTTGTTTTACAAAATTGATGTCCTTTCTTCATTTTTAGATGCCATCTTTAAAACTTCATTGCAGGGCAAGTTTGTAAAGGAATCTTGTTTATAAGCTCTGAAGACTTTTTTAACACAACAGCTCTTTAACCAAAGTTGCTGTGAAAGCAAAAAAAAAAAAAAAAAAAAAAAGGACTTCTATTGCTTCAAGTCAGGTGAAACAAAAATAAATACTGCACAAAGAAAGCTGAGCACTCTTCATAATGTTTCAAAAAATATAAAAGGAATTGGTATGTTAGCTTGTGTTTTTCCAATGATCCTCTTGTTTTTATTGAGAGTTTTTCAAGGTAGAAAAAAGAATTCATTTTGATGACTATTTTCCAGCTCTAAAATTCCAATTCTCTCCTTTCCTCGGGGCACAAATACATTTCCAACCAGTATGTATCAGGATCTGGTGCTAAAGGGAATGCAAAGGAAGTAGAGAAGGGAACTTAAGTTTGTGGCTATGGGAGTAAAACAAAAAAGCAATGGTTATTGTGGTATTGCATTAAATGCAAAAATGCTTTCTTTTGATTTTTTTTTATGTTTAATCCTCTTTTTTTTGTGCCATAAAACATTTCATGAACTTGAAGAAAAATAATTGAAACCCCAAAATAGTGCCTTGCATTTTATACCTACATTGGTGAAGATCTGCAATAATTGCAAACAGTGAGAACTTTGGAAATGATTTAGTAGGAATGGTTCCTTCACCTCCCTGCAGTGCTCAGATAATTTTTCTTAAATGCCATTGCACATGAGGACATCTGTGCTAGTCAAGACTGAACCATATTTATTGAGTGTCTGCCTACCTAGTTGATATAAGGGGATTGTGGCTGTGAGGACAGGAGCATGAGTTTGCTCTTGTTGGCTAGGAACCATCTTAGTTCTAAAGCTGTATCATTTGTCTTGAAAATATTTGATGCTGGTCTCAAAGGATGGTAGGAGAGAAGCTATGAATGGTTTGCTGCAAATCCTTCACCATTATTGTAAAGCAACTTTTCAGGTTAATTCTCTGTTGACTTAGTTTTGCTTTGATGGTATAAAAAAAAGAGGAAATGAGATTTCTATGAGAGTACATAGCTAGGATTTATCATTTTCTATCATCAGAATTGATCTTTAAATATATGTTATATGGATAATTATTATCTATAGTATTCTTTTTTCCTAGGAAATGGGGTCTGAGAGGCAGGGAACAAATCTGGCAGTAATCTCTTTAAAGGATAACATCCTTGTTACTATTTAGCTCCTTCTAAAAACAAGCTTAGTAAAATCTGATGGGGTAATTGTAAACTAATTGACCTGACCTGTCTTGCCAGTTTAGTTCTGTCTTGCCTGTATAAAACATGTGTCTTTATGGGCCTAGTCTAGAGATGGGAAACGCTTGTAATAATGATAGCATTTTATATAGTACTTTTTAATACTTTACAAGTATTATCTCATTTTACCCTCACCATGACAATGGGAAGTTGTTGTTATTATTATCCCCATTTTAGGGATGAGGAAAATGAGGCAGGCAAAGGTTAAGTGACTTGAGGTAGCTCTTAAGTGTTCAAGGCTGAATTTGAATTCAGCCCTTCAATGATTCTGACTCCAGGCTCTCTTCACTGTGTCATCTACCTGCTTATTGGGATTTAGGGGAAAGAGTATTGGATATAGAGTCCTAAAGGACTTAATTTTGAACTCAGCCTCTGCTGCTTCTTATCTTTGTGAATTCTGGTGTCACTTAATCTTTTTGTGTTTTGGTTTCTTCGTTGGTAAAATCCTGTCCTTTTCAGCTCTAAATCTAATTTTTCTCTTTGAATCAGGTTCTCAGGTATAAATATAACAAGTTGAAAGAAAATGGTCCTTAATCCACGTGTGTACCTATATATGTAGAGCAGTTGGATTAAGTATCTCAAAAAGCTTTTTATGAGATCTCAGCAGTTTGGGAATTGTTTGGACAGTTTTAAAAAGAGGAGAAAGCAAGAGTTGGAAACTTTGATTCCAGATGTCCATTTGGTTGAAAACCTGAAACCTAGGATTCTTTTTAACTGGCTGTTTTTATTTTCTCTGAGCCATGTACTAGTTGGTGAAAACGTAAAAAGGGAGATCCAGGAGCTTTGGAAGATTTGTGCTTATCTCCAGCGTAGGCACACCTGCCAACCCTAGTGGCAAAATACTTGTTACAAATGCCCCATCTTGGGGAATGCTTTTGTACAAAAAGAGTGGTAATTTGTTTATGATTATAATGTATTGTCCAGGAAAATATTCTTCCCAGTACAGAAATTCTTTGGTAGATGTTTTCATTAAGATGGATACTATTTTTGTCAGTGACTTACTGTGTTTTAATTTCATTCATCATTCCTAAAAGATAACCCTGCCCCATATCTGCATCTTGGCGAATTGTAAAAACCTGGCACTATTGAATGTATTTTTAGGATCAGTGTTCTCTTTTAGAATTAGGAGCTCTTTGGATAGACATTGATAATTAATGTTTATATAATTCTTAACATCTTCAAAGTATTTTTGCAAACATCTAATTAGTTCATATTTAACCTAAATTAGAAGTTGGAAAACCAGTTTTTGAGATTCATTTCAGGATTACCAGGAATGCTGTTTGAGAGAAAGAAACTAGTCTTCTTTATTAACATGGAGGTATGTACCATTCAGAACTAAACATCTTAATCTCTTGGACTTCTTCCCATCTTTTCTTATGTTAGGTATGTGTTGGTTATGCATCTTCTGTTTAATGGGAAAGGGAGTGGAATTATATGGACAAAATTAATGACCTAGAGTGGGTGAGTTGGGGAAAGACCTATGATGAGTCAGTGTGTTGTAATGTGACCTTCTCTTCCATCATCTCCTGTATATTAACTGCACGGTAATGGGAACATTAGGGGGGAAATGATTGGATAGTCTCTGAAGAATAAATTTGCAATCTCACATGGTAGTTTTGCATAATTTCATTAATGGTAAGGGAAAACAACTTGTTTTTTAGCTTCAGCTTGAATTGTAAGAGATTGCTGTGCTTTTACAGAATGCAACTGAATTTCCTAATTAGCTGTAATTGAATCTAACTTTTTTGAGCAGTTATCACTTGTTTATTTAATTTCATAGTTTTATTAAATAAGAAAGAGACTTTAACAGATCTCCTACTTCAGTTCCCTGGTTTTACAGATGAGGAAACCAGTGCCTAGTGAGGTGAAAGTCAAAGTCATGATATTAGTTATGGCAGACCAGGGACTTGCTCTCTTGGACTTCTAGTAATGTTCTTCCTTGTATACTCTTCTGCTCCTTTTTGAAGTTGAACAGAAAGGAAGTTTTCTATTTTCTAGAATGTACTTCAAAGTAGCAGTGACTTCTTTTTTCCTACTTCCTTCCATGGTACAATGATTAATTTATTTTCATAGAATTGTTGCCAACTACAGGCCTATATTTTAGTACTTTTCTTAACATTATTAAGTAATAAATAAAATGATTAGTTAAATATTATGTCTGAGTGATTTCCTTATCACAGTTCATAGATGTACCTTTTGGGAGATGTATTTATAAATCTTTGTCTAAATGACCTTTGTCAGTGAATGAAACTTAGTACTTGATTGGAGAAGAAGAGAAAAGGATTCTGAGATCTTGGCATATATATTTAATTAAATTCTAATCATGACTGAGATCTCCTCTTTTTAATGACACAAGATAAGCAGGATTCTGAGCCTTCTTCCCTTCTCCTTCCAATAAAGTCTACTCTTCTAGTTCTTTTATAAATGTTCCCTTTCTCTTTTCTTGATGAAATCTGAAGACTGTTAAGAAAAAACACAAACAAAAAAAAGAAACCAAGAAAAAAATGAGTCAGATGACTGGTAAACCCTTTTTGTTAGAACATAGAAATGTACCCTGGATTAAGGTTCTAGTTGTGTTTATTGTTTCAAATTGTTGAATTGGGTGGAAAAAAAGGATTGGATTGTAATTTATAATATATATTTATGTAATTTATATGATTTATATAATAAATGAGGGTCATTTAAGGTTTCAGGCAGTTTCTTTGAAGCTCACTATAAGTAAACACCATATTGACTTGTGCTTTGGCAGAGGAGGATCTCCACATGGAAATTCTATACATTTATAAAATGGGTGAGAGAGGGCTACTTTGGAAAGATCTGGCTGCCGTAGCTAGGTCATAAGCTACAGAAATAGCTGACTTTTCATAAGATTACAATAGACATGTACAGTCATGCTGATGCTTTGGATGATTAAGTAAATTTTTGAAATGGAAAACACTATAGATACAGAATTACATGGTTGGATTTTTTTTTAATGAGGTTACAGTTGGTGCCAACTTTAATTTGCCTCCCTGATTTTTTAAATTATTTTTATTTAGCACATTCACGTTCCTGGATTTTTAACATTTTGTGTGTGTGTGTGTGTGTGTGTGTGTGTGTGTGTGTGTGTGTGTGTGTG
>NC_058131.1:595847763-595884642 GCF_016433145.1 Gracilinanus agilis
TTGTGTGTGTGTGTGTGTGTGTGTGTGTGTGTGTGTGTGTGTGTGTGTGTGAAAGAGAGAGAGAGAGAGACAGACAGACAGACAGACAGACAGACACAGACAGAGACAAGGACAGAGAGATGGACCCCTTTGGCAATTTGGTGAAGCCTAATACTGTGGTTTGTTGCCTATGTTCATAATTGAAAGAAATGATAGAAATGATACATTTAAGTTAGATATAAAGATGTAAGTTTTTCCTATTCAATTTCCTAGATCCCTGGCAAAAATCATTACTCCCATTTATGGCTGTAGAGATTTATAATAATATATATAGAATCAATACAGATTCAAGTATACCATAAATAAGTCTCAATATATGATATATCCCCTAAATCAGGGGTCACCAATGTATGGCTCTTTCTGCAGGAGCCATAAAGTCAATTTTTTTTTCAGGCACTTACAGGAGCGTGTACTGTGAGCACTGTAAGGCTCTCACGAAATTACATTTTAAAAAATGTGGCGTTTATGGCTCTCACAGCCAAAAAGGTTGCCAACCCCTGCCCTAAATACTATTATATACAGGAAAAATCTGATATGATACTTGTTTTATTTGACAAAAGTTATAAACAAAATATTATCTTCTCCAAAATCAATATTATAAAGGAGTTCTTTACTAAGTTGGTTCAGACAGGACTATACCATACTAAGCTAAGGATGGATATCCAACGAGAAGGGTATGTTGCACAGAAAAGTTGGCAAGATTTTTGAAGCAAGAGAAGGACTTTTCTAGTGTTTAATGTTCACTGCCCCTAGAATAGTCTAATGCCTAAAATCTGAGGATCTTAGCTGGTTTTTAATAGACTATATACACTCTTTTATCTTTTGAATTATTCTTAAACTTTATCACTGACTTAAAGTGCTTGACATTGAGAATCTTGATAGTGGGCTACACCAGAGATGTCAAACATGCCTGGGGAATGGTTCCCACAGATTAAAATATAACTGGAAAATATTTAACAACAACAACAACAACAGAGCACAATAGAACATAGATAATGACTCCTCTTTCTATTTGGGTTTGACACAACTGAAAAACATGATTTATTACTTCCCTGACCCCATTTACCTGTAAAGCTTATAGCAACTTTCTTTTTGTGTTTTAATAATTGTTTATCTCTTTTATGGGGGTTTTCATTCCACCATAAAGGAAACCAAGGCACATAATCTTATCTTTAAGACAGTGATAGTTCCATGATTGCGATCATATAGATGATTTCTAGGTCTAATCCCAAGCCTGATGACCTAGGTTTTTTTTCCTTCAGTAGGTTAATTGCAGAAATAGAATTGTAAACCTTCTATTAAAGCACTTTTGTATGAAACCTGAGGTTGAATTAGACATGGAAAATTAAATAGAACTCTACACATAATTGCTCTCTGCATTTTTGAGATACAGTTCCTAAGCTTGGGTTCTTTTTGGTTTTTAAGTTGATTATTTTTTGTAAAAGTTTAGCACAGGAAGATTGCAAACTATACAAAATGATTTTACTTGAGAAATTTCTAGACAAATTTCTTGGTAGAGAAATTTTTAGACAGTGGTTCCATTTTTTTCCCTTAGTGAAGTTTGTATGTATGTGTTTTTTTACTTATTACGTGTATTTAATACTTATTTTGTTAATTGGAGAAATAGTATCTTGAATTCAATTGAACACCAGCATAAATCTTGTAGCTTTTTAGAAATCAGTTTGTCCCAGATTAACGAATTATTCTATCTAAAATACTCTTCTGGCTGGATTAGTTTTTATTTGGATTTCCATTGGAGCTGTTGGTGTCATGCCTTTTGTAGATACTTTTTGTAGATCCCTTGTTTGTATGCACTGTGCTGTGAGCTGATGCTCTTTCAGAAATGATGAGCACCTCTGCCCTTGGCAGACCTTGCTTAAATGTGAAGTGACTTCAGGATTTTTATGTCAGTTTTTCCAAAAGTGGCCAGCATTAGGAAATGTTACTTTCATAACTAAAGATCTCCTTATATATGTCTGTAATTAGATAATTTTTGGAATGCAAATAAAAGCAGTGTTTACAGTATGGAGTGAAGTTAATCTGCTTCTGTTTTAGCCAGCCTTACAATCAAGTAATAAAAAATTCTAATGAAAAGCTTATTCCATACTCACTCCAACTTCCCTTTTGTCCCCATGTCAATTTAAATCATCTAGGTACAAGATCAGCATTGTGGGATATACTTTCATGACCAGCATCAAAGCACAAGCAAAAAAAAAATGTAATGAGGACTAAAGAGCATTTTCTGTGAGATCTGAAACAAATTAATTACTTGAAGGGATGGAGGAAAAGTTTAAGACCCATGCTTGCCTCCGTGGAATGATTAGCCATTATTTTGGCAGAACTTTATGTAGCTTTGACTTTGCCAATAGTTTTGTGTTTTTTTTTTTTGTTGTTGTTGTTTTGTGGCCAGCATTAACTTTATACTGCATGAATCCTTCAAATAAGAGATTGTCTGGAAATTATTTTACTTCGGTAAAGATATTTTTTAAATATCTTGAATTTTTAAAATCCCTAATATATTAAATATTAAAAGGCCTATTAAAAGCCTTGGGGAAAAAAGTAATGACAGCCAGTTACAAGTAAAAAAATATGTTTTTATATGTATACAGTATGTGTGTATATATATATATATACATTCATTTTTATATACACATATACATATGTACATATTTGTGTGCAAATGTCTATTATATATGTTTCCAGGGAGAGAACAAAGGAAGAAAAAGGAAAGAAGCATTTATATAGCACCTACTATGTTTTTGACATTGTGCTAAGTGGTTTACAAATATTATCTCATTTGATCCTCTAAACAACCCAAGGAGGTAGGTGCTATTGTTATCTCCTTTTCAGAATTGAAGAAAATGAGAGAGTTTATGTGGCTTGCCAAGGTTTGCACAGCTAGTAAATGTTTGAGGTAAGATTTCAATTTAGGTATTCCTTACTCTAGGTGCAGCACTGTTCACTGCACTGCCTAGATGCCTAAGAAGAAACTTAGAAGGTAGAATATTTGGAACTGGATGGTGGTAAAGTTTTATCAGTGTTCACAAAACCAGTCTTTAAAAAGACATGGAGGCCATTAGAGAATTGCAAGTCATGTCTTTCAGACACTCAGAAGTGCTATAGAGGCAGCTAGGTTGTGAGTGGATAGGATGAATCCTGGACTTGGTATAAAGTAGACCTGACTCTGAATCCTGTCTTAGAAACCTAGTAGCTCTGTGATCCGGGGCAGATTATTTTCATCAGTTTCCTCATCTCTAAATTGAGAGGATCAGACTTGATAATTTAAGTCCCTTCCACCTCTCACTCTGTGATCCTCATTCCTTTTTTCTGGGTTGAAAGTTTTAAGTTTAAATTGAACAGTATAGGAGTAAGGCAGTGCAGGGAGATAAGATTGAAAAAGAAATGGTTCAGTAAAATGGAAAGACTTGAAAATCCAGGCTCTCTTTTCAGAGATTAAAAAGTGGTAACATTTAATTAGAAAAAAGTGTTTTAGCAAAATGAAGATGCTGAGATTTCATTGTGAAGTCAAATATGTACCCCAAACTCTTGTTTTCAGCTGTGAGAATATGGGCATAATGGTAATCCATATTCACACTGAAATTGAATGTTCTGTGTATGTTCAAAAGAGGTTCAAAGGACCAAAGGCTAGCACTTTCAGTTAAAAGGAGACCAAAATTGAAATTCTGACTTTAATTTAACCCCAGAAAAGGGCCCAGTAGTTCTTTCTATATAATTAAAACACTGGTATTATTGGTCAGATGACATCCCTTAAAACCTACTATACTTTGCACAGTAAATAGTTTGATAGTACTTAGTGAGCTCCGACATAAATGCTTAAATCCTATCCTCCAACATTAACATAATTCTTTAGCGTTTTTTTTTTTTTTTAATTTTTTAAACCCTTACCTTCTGTCTTGGAATCAGTACTGTGCATTGGTTCTGATGCAGAAGAGTGGTAAGGGTTTGGCAATGGGGGGGTCAAGTGACTTGCCCAGGGTCACACAGCTAGGAAGTGTCTTAGGCCAAATTTGAACCCAGGATCTTTAGGCCTGGATCTCAATCTACTGAGCCACCCAGCTGCCCCCTACTAATATATTAAATAACCTTTATGAATGTTATCCTATTGATTCTGTGACTAGCAGACTCTTGCAGGAAGAACTTTTAAGAAGTGTTTAATTGAATTGATTGCCAGACCCTTTGTTTCAATTTAAGGATATTAATCCTTAACATGTGCATTCATTATCTCTAAATCTTATAGTGCTCTTTGAAGCAAGTATGTGCAAGTATGCGTTGCTCCTCTCATTAGCCCTATTTTATAGAAGAGGAAACTGCGGTTCAAGAGAGGGAGATGTGTCCATGGTCATAATAGCTAGTACAATTCAGGTCCAAGATTTGAATCTGGATTTTTTTGGCTAGGCAGCCAGGATGATGAAGAACCTTGAGTTGATACCATAGGAAGATTGGTTGAAGGAGCTGGGGTGGTATAGCCTGCAAAAGAGAAGCCTGGGATAGGAGGAGCTTTACATCCTCAACTATTTGATGGGTTATCATGTGGAAGAGAGCTTAAACTTGTTCTTTTTGGCATCCAGTGTGCAGCGAGCATACATCCAGGAGCAATGGGTGGACATTTCAAAGAGGCAAATATAGATATGATGTTAGGAAAAACTTGCTGTTAGAGTTGTCCGAAAGGGAAATAGTGATGCCTCTAGTGGTTATGGGTTCCATGTCATTGGAGGTCTTTAAGCAGAGGCTAGGTAAGTATTCTTTAGATATTTTATAGTAGCTCTTCTTATCCTGGCATGAATTGGAATAAATGGCTCTCCACTGCTAAAAATCTGTTATTTTCTGACTCCAAGTCCAGAATGTGACCTGCTATGCTAAAATACCATTTGTAGGTAAATAAAGTAAACAAAAAGAAATGTAGGAATTTTATTGTTGGTAATATTTTGATGCTAAAAAATTATGTACCTCCCTAAATGTTTCAAAATGGTAATAAATCTTAGGATGTTCCAGATTTTTGTATCACAGTTCTAAACCACACTCAAGTTTTATTTTTAAGTTAACAACCGTTAGGCAAAAGTTGTTTCCAGTCTTTCAGTTTTTTCCATTTCCTGATTTCTAAACTGATTTTGGGATAGCTAAGATTGATTTGGAATTTTAGGGGGCATAGCACCCCTCTTTCCACCAACTCTCACTTGCCATAAAGTTTCAGTATGCTCTAGGGCTGTGAGGGCAAAGGTTTTCAAGTTCAAGTACCCAGAGGGCAAATTCAAGCTGTCTCTAAGGTCCCCTCCCTCCCCCAAGAGAGCAGAAGTAGGAAGTGCTTACTTTGGGTGCTTGGACAGAGGAAAAATGTCCTTGGGTGCTGGAAAGAGGGGGAATGTAGTAGCTCCCCTGTGCCAGGGCTGGCACATGTGCCAATACTTCGTCAATGCTGCTCTAGGGCCTCAGAATCCATCTAAACTTTCTAAATTCTCTTCAAGTAGAAATTGACTGGATACATGCCAAGTTTCTGGGTTGTTCACTATAGGAGTGGGCCATCTGAACCTATATTTCAAAGGTGTTTCCCCAATTTTTTTGGACTTCAGAAATGTGAGATAGAATTTGGACTACATAGTTCAGTAATTTTTATTCCAGCATTAATTATGGGGAAAATTGACCTATTGTTGGGGAGGGGTATACAGAAATGGCACAATACCTTTTGGAAATACAGCTTATTTTACACTAAGTAGTGCTGGATTTGGAGGTGGAAGAACAGAGTTTTTGGTCCCAATTCTGTTACTAACTGTGACCTTGAATAAGACAGATTCTCTTTGGGTGTCAGATTCCTCTACATTTAAATGAGAGATCTTCACAACAACTTCTTGCCTACCTAACAAGGCTTTTATAAAGGTCAAATGAAGTAATGTATGTAAAAGGACTTTGAAAACCAGGACGCCTTATATAAATATAAGTATAATCTAATATTTATCCAGCAAATCATTGTGGGGCAGGGAGCTGAACTGCAATGCAGTAGCCTGTCCCTTGTCCCTCATCCCCAATTCCCCTCTTTCTATTGGACTAACTTCTGGGTCTGAGCACAAACATAATAGGCTTAGTAAATCAGTGGTAGGGGTTAAATGCTTCAGTGCAGATGTATTAGAACCACATGACCAAAGTGATGGAGAACAGAGTGGTTGAAGTAACAAGAAAACTGTGAAATTGGAGGATTGTAGCTTATGCCTTTGCAGCCATCTTTCTCTATATTCCCCACCTCCATCCAGAAAGTTGACTAGGGAACATTTGCTTCTACAAAAGCATTTCTTACTTCAGGACTGCTGAATATCCGGGCAGGTTGTTCCATTGGATGTTGGATTTTGTTACTGTGTAGGAAGGAAGGTCAGCTAGGTGATGCAGTGGATAGAGCATCAGGAAGATATGAGTTCAAATCAAGCTTTAGACTCAATATCTCTGTGATCCTGGATTAAATCACTTAATCCTGTTTGCATCAGTTTCTTCATCTGTAAAATGAGCTGAAGGAGAAAATGGCAAAACATGCCACGATGTTAGCCAAGAAGACCCCAAATGGGGTCACAGCCAAACACAAATGAATGAACACAACTGAAATGACCAAACAACAATAACAACAACACAGTGTGGGAAACATTTATATTGGCTTAGGTGGGTGGGTGAACCATAAGTGGCCAGGGCTGTTGGAATCACTCAATTTGTTCCCTTAAAATTGGCTATTACTGAGAATTTCTTAGTTAGCCATTTATAATCCAAGGCAATTTTTTTCTTAGCTTTGAGAATTCTAATACCTATTGGACAAGGGATTTAAATTAATGCATTTTGTATAATAACATACCAGCTACACTCTCTTTACTGGATTTTCATTGCCCTTAATTTTACATTAAACATATCTTCTGCTCCATATAGTAAACATTATTCTTTAAGAAGAACTTTTATTAAGGGCAGCTCAGTGGATAGAGAGCCAGGCCTGGAGATGGGAGGTCCTGGGTTCTAATGTGGCCTCAGGTACTTCCTAGCTGTGTGACTCTGGGCAAGTCACTTAATAATACACTGATGTTAAACATAGCATGCGCTGATCTGCATCCATCTGACTCCAGTAGTCAGTTCTTTCTCTGGAGGTAGATAGCAGGGAATGTATAATTTTAACTTTGCTTTTGATTGTGATCTGCGATTTTATTGATATGGGCAATTCTTAGTCTGGAAAATCCCTCTTGATGCAGTGTAGTTCCTGGGTAAAAGAAGTCTTAGAGATGACTGCCCTATGATAACACAGCTAGTATGTGAGTGAGACGGGACTTGAACCCAAGTGTTTTTTTACTTGACTTCTGGCACCCTTCTACACTGCCTTTCAAGGAACCTGTAAAGGTCTTAATAATGGTAACTGGTATTTATTTAGTGCTTTTAAGAGCATTGTATTAATTATATCTCTGGTTTACTCATAATTGTGTCAGCCTAACTTTGTTCTTGTAGCATGATGAAGGGAAAGAATAGAGGGTTCAAATTCTATTTTTGCCACCTGTGTGTGACTTTTGACCAAGTCACTTAATCTTTCTGGACCTCTTCTCTAAAAGGAAAGCTATAGACCTCCAAATGACTTTTGAGGACCCTTCTACTCTATATGTTTTGATACTTTCACCTTGGAAACCAGAACTCCAGATCTCCTTAGTACCTGAGAATATGAAAGAAAAATCTTCCTGAAAGAGACTTTATTTCTTGGAACCCATGACTAATAATAATAGATTTTAGCCATATCTAACTTGAGAGAAATAAAGAAGTTATCTCTCATCCTTCATGGGCTATTTCTGCTAATATTCATTTTCTTTTGGAGGGAATAAAAAAAAGGGAAGAAAGGGGTAGGAACTAGAGTTGTGTTTTCATTAGTATAAGGAACTTCCAGCTGAAGAAACTCCTTTACCTATGCAGGTTGGTGCCACCTTTGCCATTTTTGTCTTAGTGTGGAGAGCACTGAGAGTTAAATTGCTTGCCCAAGGTCATACAGTGAAGATGTGTCGTAGGTGAAGGACTGAATCTCTGCCTTGTGGTTGGCTTCTTATTTACTATACTAAGCTGCCTCTCTCTCTAGGGTAAGGGACCCCAGGTTATTTTAAGAATATTCTTCTGGGTCAGGAAGAATTTTTTTTCCTTTAGATAAAAGGAAAATGGGGAGAGAAAAGAAAGGAGAATTTAACAGCTTCTATACTCAAGCCCTTTGGTTACCTAGGGTGGTGAGTAGAAAGAAAAGGAAGTGTGAAATCACTGATTAAAAAAAAAAAGAGGAAATGACCAAGACAAGAATCAAACTGTAAAGAAACAAAAATAAACAGAATTTAGTTTATATATCAGATTGAGAACAAAGTCTGCACTTGTGCTTATTTTCAGAGCTTTGCTTTATAGAGTCCTCTCATTTTAGGATTTGTATTTGTCACATTCTGTTCTGGCCATCGTTTCTACTTCCTCTGTCTCTGAGAACCATTCTCTGGTCCTGGACCTACACAGTGTTGTGATAGGTCAGATATGCTATTCTCTGGCTTATTTTCAGGCCTCCACACTCACTTCCTGAATACATGCCTTCTGCATGTAAAGCTTCTTCTTTCCCCAGTTTGCGTTGCCTTCTTCTAGTGGAAAGTATCCTCCTTAAGGGCAAGGACTGTTTTGCTGATTTTTGCTTGCATCCCCAGCACAAAGTACAGTTCCTGGCACATAGTAGTAACTTAAGTTCTCTCTCTCCCTCTGTGTATCTCTTTCTTTCTGTCTCTTGTCTCTCTCTCATCTCTCCTCTCCATGCTACTCCTTTGTCCCCTTCTCTTTTCCTTCTCTCCGATTTTGCATTTAACAAAACTTATGTACTGCTAGATGTCATGAATAGGATATTGGTCTGTTTACAAACCCTTACAAATCAGTCTTTATAAAGTCTTACATGTTTAAGTGAGCCAAAACTTTCTAGTTCTTGGAAAATGTATTTTTTAAAAAAACTTATTTATTACTTTATCTAAATTTTTTTCTATTTCATTAAGGGTAACTAAGTTTTTATGCTGATTTTAAGGTTATAGATTTAGACCTAAAAGGGACCCTTTCAGAGGTCTTCTAGTCCTACTGCCTCATTTTATGAATGAGGAAACAAAGTCTCAGGAAAGACGAAGTGACCTAAGGGAGAACTCTATATCCTTTATGAAAATAAGGATATAAACAAGGTACTGATACTAACCTGGATAAATCTGCAGAAGTTGTTGCTCTTGATTGGATCCAGCTTTTCCTTCAGCTTCTTGCATTAGCATTGCACCTTCCAACTAGAGCCTTCTACTCAATGTTACTGTGCCTAGTGTAGAATTTGTACTTTTTAAGATTTGTATTATGTAAATAGATTTTGATGATGGTAAATTTGAGCTGTTCTTGATATACTTTATTTCTAAAACTATAGTTTTAAGAAGTGAATTGTAAATTGTGTGTGTTTTTTTAACCTTTACCTTTACAATTAGGAAATTGGAGTTAAGTGACTTGCCCAGAGATACAAAGCTAGGAAATGTCTGAGGTCACATTTGAACCTAGGATTTTCTGTCTCCAGGCCTGACTCTCTCTATCCACTGAACCAACTAGCTGTTTCATGAATAAACTTTTAGAGTGAGGAAAAACAAAATGAGATTTTATGAATACTGATATAAGGGAAAAAAAGGAAATGAACACATTCATTGTGCATTCATTTTTCTCCTTTGAAGTCAGTGGTTTAAAAATAAAAGTAGTCTCCAGAAATAAGAAATTGGATCTTTGATGGGAGGTGATGGCAGAGATCTAGTTGAAGTTGAAACTTGAAGATTGGAAACATACTACTAAAATGAATGGTAAGGATCCATCTCCTCTTGCATTTTAGCGGGAGAAGTTGTAGAGCTTGAGATTCCTACTAGGAGATAAGCTGATTATATATTTCAATATGTTTTATGTAGAAAAAATCCACTACATTGGGTTATATGCTTCTGAAATCAGTGCTGTGTTGTTTTTACTTCTTAAGTATCTTTAATGATATACTGCAAAAAAGAATTCTTGCAGCAGTTGGAGACTTCTGCTGTTTATTGAAGACTTTTCCTTGCCTTTGAAGACATTTCCTTGCAGTTAGGAAATGAACGATCACTGCTGTATGAATTCTCTTTTTTTCTCTGTATTCTTATTGATGATCTCATCATTTTGTGTATGTTGAAGTATCTTTCCACAGATGATGGGCAGATCTATGTAACTAGCCTTAATTTCTCTCTTGAACTGTGGTTATATATTTTCAGTTGTCTGTTACATATCTCTTGAAACCTAGATTAGACCTGGAAAGGACATCATCTGTAGTTAGTTAGCACAGTGGATAGAGTCTTTACCTGAAGTCAGGAAAATTTGAGTTCAAATGTTGCCTGAGACACTTGCTGTGTGACCTGGGAAAGTCATTTAATGCCTTTGGATATGAATTTAGTAAACTGGAAAATGAGAAAGTTGGACTAAAGGAAGGGAAGAAGTATTTATATAGCACCTACTATGTACTATGAAATATCTGAGGCAGGTTTTAAACCCAGATCTTCCTAACTCCCAAGTCTAATACTCTCTTCCATGCCATCTTGCTTCTCCATATGTCTAAAGTGGAACATTTTGTCTTTCTTCTTATACTTGGCTTTCCTCCAAACTTTCTTATTTTTAGAGTCACCTTTTCCCTCACTACCATGTTCAATACATTGCAGAGTCTTGTTGATTCTATTCTCTCACATGTCTTTTTTAATTTAAAAATTTTTAATGAGTTTTTACTAAAATGTTTCATTTCCTACACCACTATAGTTACCCTAAATATCCTTCCTCCTCCCAGAGAGACATCCCATATGACAAAATTTTTTTTAGAGAGGAAAAACTGATAATGCATTGAAAAAGTCTGAAAACATGTGTAATGTTTAATTCCTGTGTCCATAATATTTCATATACTCGAACCCCTTCTCTCCATTTACATAGCTATAATTTTAGTTACAGATCTTTATTACCTTTCACCTAGAGTTCTGTAATTATCTCCTGATTGGTTTCCCTTCCTGTATTTGTCTTCAATTGGTTTTCCTCACACCTGCCACAACAATCTGTCTAAAGCACAGGTTTGAGCATGTCACTCACATGCTCAAAAATATTCAGGGGTTCCCCTTGGCTTATAGGATAGAATACAGACTCCTTTGCCAGGCATTTTGGGTCCTCAGCAGTCTGGTAGCTACCTAATGGAATCACCTTGATTTTATTTTTATTCTTCCCTATGGTTCTGGCATATTGAACTACTAATTGTTCCCTGAACTTCTATTCTCCTATCATCTCTGTCCTTTTACATGTCTAGAATACGTTCTCTTTATTTCCATTTCAAAATGCTCAGGGTCTACCATCTCAGCAAAGCCTTCCCTGATTTTTGCCCATCTCTTTTCCCCATTAGTTAATACTATTCATTTTATTGTATCAATTTTCCTTGTATTATTGGCTAAATAGTTTAGCCCCTTAGTAGAATGTAGGTTTCTGTAGGGCAAGGCCTGTTTTCTTTCTTTAAATCCACTAGCTTCTAGCATAGAATTTAGAATCATGTAGTTTAATTTTAAAAATAGCTTAATAAAAAGGCTAGATTGAATGCTCTTTTCTCAGGCTGAATCTGGGTTTTTATTTTATTGAGACTGTTTAGTATACTGGAAAGAGTACTGATTTGGAGGTGAGAATTTGACTTGTAGTCCTCCTTACTGGCTAGCTCTGGGACCTTGGAGAAGGTCAGAAGTAGTGCGAGCCTTCATTTCCTCATCTGCAAAATGGAGATAATATATCAACTATCTCCAGGATTTTTTGGGGCTCATGCAAAATAATGTATGTAAAGTGCTTTGACAGCTCTATAGTTTCAAATAAAAGTGAGCTGCTTCTATTGTGTCAAATAGTTGCTTTATCACTGGGGAGAAACATTAAGATTAACCACAGAGTGAACACGATGTCTGCCAACAGCTGCAGTGTCCTTCATCGGGTGTGTTCTTTGCAATGGGGGTGGCTTGTTTCTTAGGTTTCAGTTGTAGGTTTTGGGTGACAATAATAGTCAAGCTAAGCTGGGGGTACATTGGTTGCTTTTAGTGAACTCACTCCAGGACTTTGGAGCAAAGAAAATTAGATGTTTTAAGTGAGACATTTGGTATATTCAACAGCACATCTGGAAAGAGCAGATCGTAGCTTCAGAAGCTAGTGCATTGCTACCTCTTTTCCTTTGCCTTTTTGAAGCCCTCCAGAATAAGTAATATAAGCTGTAGTTCTCTCTCAGTGTAACCTTGCCCTTCTGTGAGTCCATAGAGGGTGGAACATGTACTTTTTGATCAAGTATATTGGAGTTAACTCAGGACCAGATATAGGCAGGTACTTTAGAAATATGGTCCATTAGAGGGCCTGTGAGGTGCTATTTGTATGAGGGGAAACACAGAGAATGGTAAGATGTGATCCTGAACCTGACCTTTACAGTGCTTCATCTCAGTAGTTTGTTTCTGAGAGTTCTAACTCTTGTTTCTAAGGATGTGGAGTAGGAGCAGGAAGTTTATTGTTGCTAGGGTCTCCACCACAGGGTACCTCTTTCCTTCTTTGGTTCTCTTCTATAAGATGGAAACTAAATACAAATTCTTGTTCAAATAAACCATGTAGGCAGCCAGACTCTCTCATATCTTTATGGTCACATCTCATACCCTTTCCTCATTTATTTTCTTTGTGCCGAAGGGTCTGTCCATTTTACAAGTGTTTATCTCTGCTGATGGGTAAAGGAGATGAGGGAGCTCTTCAGCTGTTTCTACTGTTAATTTTGTTTCATTTTTAAGGCATGCTTGTGGTACTGAATTTCATCCATTCCTTTCAGTGTATGTTAGAGGGATGCTAAGGATAGTCTGCTAAAAACTGATTGATTTACAATTTAGGCCCTATTTGTGTTATTTATCATCATATGGTTTATTTTAGCAAAATTCTTTTTAATTGAAAGAATAATTTCTAGGCTTCAGATGTGGATGTGTAGCCTTGAAATCATACCATGAGCATTTTTGGACTGCCATATTTAAGGAATAGATGCCCACAGAGGGCTATATAGTTGGCAAATTCAAATTATGTTGGAATAGTGAACTTCGGTTTGCTGTATATGAAAATAATCCCTATCTCTTATGTCCTTTCTCAATCCCATTTCAAAACAGAACATTTGGGCTTTATTTCCAAATCATGGTATAGTGGAAAGATTCTTGGACTTAGGGAAAAACCCTAAATTTGATTCACAGCTTAACTCACATCAGTGTGCTGTGGGGATTGATTCACTTTTCTAGGCCTTAGTTTCCTTATCTATAAAACAAGGTCGCTGGGCCAGGTACTCTCTAATCTAATAATCTGAGTCTTGCTTGTTAACCCTAATACTCAGAGGGATCTGTGATCTCCCTGATTTGATTATTCCTTCTAATGATGCAGCTTTCAACTCTCATGTTTCCTCATCCTGTCCTATGTAACTTCTGCCCATTTCTTCCCACAAATTTTCCACACATATGTTCAACAGCATAATTGATGTAAACTGCAGTGCTCTCTCCATGTTACCTTGCCCTTCTGTGATCCCTAACATGCTATGAGTTCTCCTTGATTTCTTCTGGTATCAAGAGGATACAGTGGAGAAAATGGGCTATCTGTTGCTTGTTCCTGGCTCTTGCTATTTGACCAGCTTGTCTTTGATCAAACATTACTCGGATCATATTCTTTTCTTTGGTTCTTCAAAGTGCCTTATTTGTTATGTGTTTGTGGTCTGCTCACAATCACCATGAGCCTTTCCTTTGTCCTCTAAATGCAATTCATTTTTAATTTTTTGGAGACTATAGTAGTTTGTGATTTGCAGACATGCAATACTAACTGGAAATAAGGATAACAATAATAATAATGGCTGTCATTTATATAGTGCTTTTAAGCACTTTAAAATGGACTTTTGTTTTTGGGAGAAGTTTGGATTAGAAGAGTTTTGCAATTCTCTCAAAGGCAAATCCAGCCTACTCTTCTGCTGTTTGATTTTGGGTCCAGTTTGTTGTCCATTTGTACTGTTTAACCATATGTTGGTTTTTCATATTTAAGTATTTCTTTTGTTTCCAAGAAATGTGTGTATATATGCATATATGTATATATGCATCTATGTAAAAATATTTCTACTAAGTAAAGATGTCCATGATTTTAAAAAGACTAAATTTCTCTAGTCTTAAAGTTCTGAAGATACTTGATTACAAAAACAAGTTGGGCAGTATAGAACATATGGTGTACATTAAAATTGATTTAGACTTTGATTATGATATCTATTGTGCACATTGTGACATGCAGTTGTCAGATGGACAAATTATAGAACTTGTCCATTTATGAGTTTGCTTGCATGTGATTTCATGTGTAGGTCAACATCTGGACAATAGACATCTTAATCTTAGACTATGTCAATTTTAATGTATGCTGTGAGCTGCTAATTACTGAAATTGTTTTTGAACCCAGGTACTTTCAGAAATGTGAGTGTGGATCAGCCTAGTCCTTTGGAAACTTTTGGACATTTTCACTTAGTAGAAAATTATCATGCATTATAAATTTATAAATATAGGCATCATTATAATACTCAACAGTTTTTGAAAAATAAAATAATTTCATCCTAACATAGGACAGTGGATTTTTATTCTGCAAACTTATTTAAAAATATTTTAATATAATTTGTTTCTTTTATAATGCTGTATATTTTAAACATTTAAAAACATTATTCTGAGAAAGGGTTCATAGGCTTCATCAGGGTGCCAGAGAAGTCTTTGACACAAAAAGGTTAGCTCCCGATTTAGGGAAATAATTGGTTCACTCGTAGAGGCAAATCTTGTTGAATTGTGTATATATTTTAGTATGTGTACCTATGTCATTATGTGTATATGTATATAAGCTCATATACATATGCATATATATACACACCAAAAAACTCTTCCACATCTAAAATTTTAAGCCTTAGACTAAATATAACTGGGACCTAATCCTGAGATGAAGTACAGACCACATGCCCGATTCATCAACACAATGGCCCATTGAGAAAGCTTGTAGAAGCCATTTAACATTATGTCTGGGAGCATCAGAACACATTAGTTGAGTGTTTAACCCTATGAGTCTCCTTCCTTTGAAATTTTCTCACAACTGAGACTTAACTATTAATTTAGGAAGCTTTGATATATTGTGTAGAGCTTTTATTTCTGACAGAACTTAGAATCTTAGTGGTTGTTTTTCCATAAGGAACTAAGAGCAAGAATGATGTAATATAAACAAGCTACCATGTGTTAAATACATACTAACAAATATAGCTGAAATACTTTGATGTGTCATTATTTAACATTTCCCACCCAAAATGGCTTTGTGTTCTCTTTGAGGGAACTTTTGATGATGGATATTTTATTATAAAATGAGTTTTTATGACCTGGTTTAAACTTAGAATGTTGTAGCATACAGTCCTAATGTTGCTTTCCATTGATTCACTGGTTTTCTAGCTATGGGCTGTGGACCCTCAGGATTCACTGGAAGTATTGTAGGATTCATAAAATTTTGTGACAAATTGACATTTTAATCTTGAAATCCATCAAAATATTCAACAAAACAATATAATAATAGCTTCTCTAGACCAAATAAGATTCCTCCACATGTGTATTACTATTTTTAAAAGTTTTGTTGTTAGATTCATAAGTAAAAATTCATTTAAAAGTGTTACCACATTCATAGCATCTTTTTGTTACCACTTATTTTGTCAGTCAATGGATAGTATAGTAAGATAACTAAGTTATGGTAGAGAGTGTCAATACAAATATTGGTTCCAATGGAGAAGAGCAATAAGGGATAGGCAATTGGGATTAAGTGATTTGCCCAGGGTCACAGAGCCAGCAAGTGTTTGAAGACAGATTTGAACTTAGGATCTCCTGTCTCTAGGCCTGGAACTCTTCACTGAGTCTGCCTAGCTGCCTCAGTAATTTTTTTTAATTGACAGGAACAGAAATTTAGGTCTAGAAATGACCTTAATTAGGTCTAACTCCACCACCACCTCTGCTCTTATTTTATAATGGATGAATAGGCCCAGAGATGATGTGACTGACATGTATGGCTGTAAAGATATTAAATGTCTTAGGTGGAGTTTGAAAACATATTTTTAAAATTTCAAGACCAATGTTCTAACCATTTCACGGTGCTTAGTCTCAAGTTAGAATCTCTTCATCATATTCATTTTTGCTCTTCTAGATGACTAATGAATTATCTTCATAGTGATCTTCTTTTGCTCTTAGCTCTTGAATTCTTTCCTTTTATTGTATTCTGTATAGCTATTTTCAATTCTCTTCTCTGTGATAATAGGTAATGCTAACCATTTGTGTAGTATTTTAGTTGAGGAAGATGGCTTTATTTTAAAAAAAAATTAGGTGGGAGTCTTTTTGGTGAAAGTTGATTGCTATTTGATAGTTTTCCAAATAAAGGAATGCTTAGGAATGCAATAAAGATTTCATACAAGGATTTTTTTTTGGAGTGGAATTAGGTTGGTTGTTGCAAAAGTAAGATGAGGCTTTTTTAATAGTAAAAAAGCTCTTAACTTTATGCAGCAATTTTTAATTTTTGGTAATTAAATGAAATTGAACTTAAACATGAAGTTGAGAGGTTTTACATTTGAATTCATTGTTGAAATCTGGGGGCCATGTGTGAAATGTCCTTGCTTTTCAAATGATCTTTTTGGAGCTAGATTTTGGAGCTTGTGTGTTTGTGGTAACCAGAAATAGTGTGAACTTTTAACAGTAGTGAAAAAAAAAAGATCAAATGAGAAGATTTATATATCAGTAGCAGAAAGTTTTGCTGAGGTATTAAATTAGATTAGCTGAGTTTAAATTTATCTGTGTAGTAATGTTGAATGACATCCCACAGCTAATTACGATTTTGGAGTTGACATTTTAATACCATTAGGCTATTTCACATTCCAAATATTTATATTTAGTTTTTCTTTATCTTTTTCTTTTGAGTATTGACAATGATTCTCTTAGAACTTTTAATGAGCCATGGAGGCTACTGTGATAATTTTTGTAGCAATGGAACAATTTGTATGGATTTTGATGTATCAAGTATTTTTGGATACTATGAGTAAAATAATTAAATTCCTCCCTCCCCCCAAAAAACACCTTTTTTAGAGAAAACAGCAAGTGACTTGAAAACTTTAGAATAAAACCTATGTTTATCAATTGTGATAGAGACTTTGCAGAGATAGGGCTATTACTAATCCACTAAAGTTATGAATGAAACATATTTCTTTTTAGTGAATGTCTTATTGGTTCAGAAATGTAAAAATTGGAAATTATTTTTTCCATTTTAATAGGCATGATGAAAAAATATTTTGTGAGTTTTTTTCAAAGAGAATTTCAAGGGCTACCTTATAGAAACCTTTTTTTCCCCTCAGCATGTATTTCCAAATTCTTATTTTTTGTGTATGTATTTTATATATTGTGATAGTTCAGAACTAGTTTATAAAATATTTTCATGTATCAGGCTATATCTTGCCATTATCTTGCAACATTTGTATTCTTAAAAAAACCAATGAATGATCAGTTGGCAAACTTGACTGCACAGCTATGACCAGGTTGCAAATTAAGTAACATTATCCACACACAACTACTTTATATAGAATTGTTGTGTTGCTGGGCTACCAAGTTGATGGCTCTTCACTAATTAATTAATTAATTAACTGATTAATTAACTTGTTTAAGTGTATTATTACTTTGTTGGAATTCTAATAGGTACATTTTAGTGTGGGTAGAACTTTCAAAATTTTGGGGGCATTTTTTTTCTTGGCCTTTTGAGATGTAAAGCAGAAGCATATATATATATATATATATTCTTCCAAGGAAATCAGTTCATAATTTTGTATGCTTCTAAATACTATAATACATGTGAATGATTATATTGCATAGCACCTCAATGTGTATAGGGCATGTAGGTGGTACAGTGGTTAAAGCACCAGTCCTGAGCTCAAATCCAGCCTCAGACATTTAATTTCTGTCTGCCTCAGTTTTCTCAGTTATAAAATGGGTATGATAAGGGCATCTATCTCTTAGGGTGTTGTGAAGCTCTAATGAGGTTATCTATCTATATCACTAACTCTTTATAGAAATATACAAAGCTATAATATGTAATCATTGTATTATACCTTCCACCTAAAGGCAAGCAGGATGGTGAGAAGTTAACAGGCATTTTTAAAGCTCTTACTATGTGCCAGATACTGGACTAAACCTGAGAATGCAGTAAAAGGAAGGAAAAAGCTCCTGTCCTCTCAAGAGTTAGTTCACTTTTAAACTTATAACAGTAAAGTTATTGTTGTTATTGAAGTCACTATCAAGTTATTTTATCATTATTATTTAAACCCTTCCCTTTCGTCTTAGAATCAATACTTTGTATTGGTTCCAAGGCAGAAGAGCGGTAAGGGCTAGGCAGTGGGGGTTAAGTGACTTGCCCAGGGTCACACAGCTAGGAAGTGCCTGAGACCAGATTTGAACCCAGGACCTCTCATCTCTGGGCCTGGCTCTCAATCCATTGAGCCACCCAGCTGTCCCCTTAAGTTATTATTAAAAGCTTAACATTGCACTGAAGCTTTTGGGTTATCCTGTGCATATATAGAAGACACTGGAGGTAAATTTTGTTGGAAAAACAGTAGCATTGATGGGAATCAAGGAAACCCTTCCGCATAAGGTGTAATTTCAGCTGGGATTTGAAGGAAACCTGGAGGTGGAGCCGAGGAGGAAGAGGATTCTAGACTTGGGGAGCAGTTGGGGAAAAGGCATGGAGTGAGGAGATGGTGTATACAATTGTATTTCAGTTTTGTGCTTAGTGGGAATGCAGAAGTGGAGGGAATAGGGGAAAAGGTTTTCAACTCTATAGAATTTCCAGATGGTTTTAGTTTCTTGTGACTATTAGAATAGTCAAATGTTTTGCCAGAAGAGTGGTAGCTTCAAAATGTATAACACAAGCATTTCATTTTGATGAAAATCTGCAAAGCAGCTGCTTGACGTGATTGGCCTGTACTCTGACTGGCTATGGGAGACTGGAAAGTAACCTCCCGAGGTGCAGCTTTGACCCAAGATAAGAACTCACTTCCTGGCAGTGTTCACTTGCCTGCGTTCAGCTGGTGTAAGTCCAGTCCAAGAGCTTGACATACATGAAATAGTTCTGTTTTAGCAGTAGCAGAGGGCATTTGTGGTCCTCCTGGCTTAGCCTCTTAGCCCACCCTGTCCTTTGGCATGTAGAGAATAAGCCACTAACTGGGGAGGATAGGGCCTCCTTCCAGGAGAGTCATGGAACACACCTTGTTTGAAGGCTTTTTAAGCCTTCAAGGCCTTCTGCAAAAAAAAAAAAAAAAAAAAAAAGCTGATAGGGAATAGTTACTGGCCCTCTAGAGAGCTCCAGTTGAGGAAACTACCTTTGCAGATCAGTACCATTCTCTGTCCCTTACAGAGTCCCCGGCCTAGGGCACTTAAAAGTTCAGGGACTTGCCCAGAGTTACTCAGAATGTGGCAGAGGTGGGACTTGAAATCAAGTCTTTCTGACTGTGAGACTGGCTCTTTATGACTATGTTTAAATATCACATCAGTACTATTAGATAGATTAAACCTTTTTAAAGACAATCTTAGTATAATGACATTTTGAAGTTAAAAAATATGAAGAGGGTTTTGCATAGTTTAAGGTTTATTTTTTGAGGGGTGAGGAAGGTAAAAACTTTGGAAAGAATAGAGAGCAAACATTTTTTAGGTTTTATTTTTGGAGAGTGAGTAGGGCTAAGGATTGAAGAGGACACTAAGGAATCAAATATAGTCTGAGGGCCTTGCTAGTGATAGACAGGAGTAGAAAAAATAAGTAGTAAAATAGGAAGGAAAAAAATTTTTTTTCAACTTGTCAGTTGCCAAAAAGCTATCCTTAGCACAAAAAAATTGGAGTGATTGAAAGATGGTTTTTGTCCTAAACCCATTGCTTTGGGCTGCACTTAAACTCTTGCGTATTGTACTAGTGACCCTTTATGGGTGGGAGTGAAGCTGTACATACAAATAGATCTGTTTTTTATCTGCATGGTTGAGTTTTTAGAGCAGCTGGAGTTGGTCTCTTAACTCCTCTGCCCCTCCCAGCAGAATAATTTTCCTTTCTGTTATCTGTTTTATCATGAAGTCTTCCCTGACTCTTAAGGGCATTTCTAAGAGAAGATATAAAAGGGGCTTTCACTAGAGAACAGGAAGTGAAATGAATAGCAGGGAACTTTTTGATAATTCTTGGCTCTGTCAGAATAGTAGAGGGGTTGAGTTAGAGAGATTGTATCAGAGCAACAAATGTGTTGAGGCTTCTTCAAGTTCAACTTAATTCCCACTTCTTAGACTTCGATAGTTCATTTCAACAGGCAGTGTTTCTTACTCTCTTTATTATATTAAAACCTGTCTTCCAAACTCTTTTGGATTCACAAATATCTAATTTCTTGATAAATTTGTCCTTTGGAGGAAAAATAAGGGATTCCTTTCTCCCACCAAATTCCCTAGCCCCTTGTTAGTCTGTTCATGACTAATACATCTATAAACACTTTCTTTGTCCATTCACTGTGCCTTTCCAAGCTTCAGATGTGTGTGGTTCCCCACTATGTGGATCAGAGCATAGATTACAGGGCTTCTTGCTCTAGAGAGAGTGTTCTGCTGTCTAATATTCGCAACCTAGGAGGATGTGACTTTGTAGCAGCCAGGAATGGGATTTTTCTTCTTGGCTATAGTTTCTATAGCACACTTCTTCCTTCTTAGTTTTTTCTCCTCATTCTCAAGTACACTCTAATGACATTACCTTAATGGGTAAGTCAGCCAACTAAAATATAGAATGTAAATTATATCTGGATGTTTAAAGTTCTTCAATTATCATATCCTTAAGATGAGATTCTCCAAAAAGAATAAAAAATCTTTAGTTTTATATGGTGATATTCTAATTTATAATTTGGGTGCTTCCTTTGTGAAAATTTTGAATACTTGAAAAGTTCCATTTTCTTAACTCTTGGATTTACTATCAAAACTTCCTCTTTTCTCCTTCCTTTCCTCCTTTTCCTCTACTTAGCATGGTACCTTATGCATTGTACTTTCTTTTGGTGCTTAGTAAAAATGTACCTTATATTTAGAAAGCAGTAGTGAACTAGAGGTCAGAAAATCTGTCCTAGTCAATAGATTTATCACAAAATGAACCTTGTGATCCTAGATAAATCATTCCATGTTCATTAGTTTCTTCATTTCTTTAAAAAAAAAAGAAATTTGATTAGAGGATTGGAGTTGTTGATTTCTGAGGTTCCTTCCAGTTCTAAAAATTCTATTCCATTTACTTGGAATTAATATTCTTCCAGGCTTTGCCTAGCCTTAAGATTACACAAGCCAAAGAAAGTATGGCTGCTTTTTGCTATTTGGTGATGTGTTGGTGAGGTGTAATCTGTGTGGGGAAAATGAATGTCTCTGGATCCCATTCTTCCTCACTCCTTCTAGTCCTGTTTCATAAAAAGAGCCCCAAAGAAGGCAATTGCTAGTGTAAAGATTGAGTTTTCATTTTGTCTCTGACACTTGGGCAAATTACATTTCTAGACCTCAGTTTGCTCCTGTGTTTTAAAAAATGAAGAGGGATGAACTCTCTAATATTCAGAGTTGTTTTTGTTAATTATATGAATCTCTGTTTTTCCCATAAGCCAAATATCGTTTTGCCCATTCCCATCCAATAATGAAGGCATATTTTGGGCTCAAATTAAGTTCATATACATAAAACATATTACAAATTTTAAAGCTCTACATAATATCAGCTATTATAGTATTTTTGAAGGTCATCTTTAAGGGGCATCCTAGTAGAGGCTGTTGTAATGTAGTGGAAAGAACAATTCATTTGGAGTTGGCGACCAAGATTTGAAACCAGTTCTGCCATTTAACTACACATGTAACTTTGGGCAAGCCATATAATCTTCTTCATCTGTAAAATCAGGTTGATGATCTTTCAGGGTTCTTTTCCAGCTCTACATCTATGATCTTGTCATTGTTTCAAGACTTTTCCCTCTTGTTGCCTGAATCACGTCTATTGAGTGATTTTAAAATTTAAAGTAAGCTACACTGAACACGTCATGTGCCTTAAGCCATGTCTTTTTCTTATTGATGTAATGTTCTCCAGTAAACTACCTAAGACTAATTTTTTTCCCTTCTCCTACCTGCTGGTTAGTGCTGGTGCTTGGGTGCAATAACTTTGAGAAGGTCTTTGGTATTCTATACATTTTTCAATCAGAAGAAAAATAACTGTTATTTACATAGTATATTGAAGTTTGCAACACTTTTTACTTATAATAACCTTGTGAGGTAGGAGGCATAAGCACAATTTCCACCATCCTGGATTTTAAAAAAATGGCTGTGCAAAGATCATAATGATAATGGAAATAGCTCAAATTTTCTGAGCTCTCAAGACATTTGACAGCAAGTGAAATCAGTGAACATACAGACTTGGCCAATAAATAACAGAGACTAATAGTTAAGAAAGAGAGAGACATAATTAAGTCTGTTGTCTGCTGTGCTTTTAAGTGAGGCCCAGAGCTGTAATGCTTTACTGTATGAAGGTAAACACTGTCATTACTGAACAAAGAAATGCATACAAGGCTGACATTGTTTTCCCTTTTTGATTTAACCATTATTTGCAGCTAGTTTAATGGGCTATTAAATAGTCAGTTTTATACAATGAAGCCCTGAGAAAGATCTCTGTTAAAGGAGGCCTTTTCATTTAATTTACATGAAGTGTTTCATATGATTACTGCTTTAATAAAATCAGATTTGACCAAATACTAGCTATTCTTTTCATGTCCATCTCATACAATTTGGATTGGCGGGTTTATCTGGTAAACCCAGTTCTTTGTTTATTTACATTTTAGGTTTCATATACTCAGAATTGAAATTACTAAGGTTATATATATGTGAGACTGAAGAGAATGAGGTGTGCAAGAGCATAGTGTCATACTTATAAAAAATATCTTGTAGTTTGCTGCCAGGAATCATCTTTGAAAATTTAGCTTTTTTCAACTTTTGCCTACTCCCTGTCCCCAATTTGTATATCCACAGAAATCAGCTGCTTCTCTGTTGCCTACTTATTGTGCTTCCTACTTTCTAGGATTACACAGCTGTGGCGCAGTAACTGAAATTGATACTTTGAATCTGTGATCTTACTAACAACTTAATTTATCTCATGCTTCAAGATATACAAAGGGCTTTCCTCATTAATGTTGACAAAGCAGTATAAATATTAGCTTAAGTATCCTCATCTGTACAAGGGGGAAAGGAGATGAGGTGACACAGTCACATAGCTAGTCAGTGTCAAAGCCAGGATCAAACTTTGGTTTTCTCTTGACTAAAGAGTCAGAGCTCTCTTGCATCATGCTGTTTCTTAAGGGTATCTTTAAAGCATTTGGTTAAGCTTGTACAGTTCAAACTGAAAACATTCTATGATACTATCTTTGCTTTTTACCTGCAGCTACATATCAGGTAATATGTTGCAGTTTATTTATACTCATTATGCATCCATCCATTTCTATTTGGGTGTTTAGTAGTTTTAATATCTCAAATATTGTAATTTTCCGTATTTGGTGGCCATTTGGCATTATTCAGTGAGTGTTGACATAAGAAATATGGGTCTTATTTCAGGGAGAAACTTGGGTTCATAGAAAAGCATTGTCTAAATTTCTGAAAGGTAGTTTGACTTGTTTTTTTTCCTTCTATTTCTCAGGCCCATTATTACTCAGGTCCAGTTTCTCTCTCTCTCTCACACATACACAAACACATACACACATGTAATATAGTTACATGCATGTAAAACATACATATACATGTATAAAGCAAATATATATTTATATGTGGGTATATATCTGCATCTTAGCTGTAGCAGTTGTCCATTCAACTATATAGATAGAAGTTTGGTCAATACACATTCTTCATCTGCTTCATTTATTCTATTTGGATAGGTAAACCAAATCTTTTGTGATTTTAGACCGTATTTTGGAGCTTGATACCTTTAGTACACTATCATCTGCCAATGGGAGCATCTGGAAAACCTTACCTTCTTTTTGAAATTCCATTTCTTTTTGCAGTGGATATCCTCCATTGGAGTTCAAAACACCTTTGGCAAACATCTTCATGTTTTATGTCTCCCATGATGAAATTTGATAGTATCAAATAGATGTGTAACTAGAAAAGGAAGTGAGACTGTCAGACAACTTTTATACTGCTCTGGTACCCCTGTGGTGATACAAAATCTAGAGAAAGGACTGCAGAATGCTGGATGTCCTGCTTATGGAGAATTTATGGGAGAAATGGACAAAAGAATAAGAAGGTTGCTATCTGAACTGTTAGAGGGAATACCCATGTTGATGAGCTCCATCTAAATGGAGGGCAAACACTTCTATTTTTATTACAATTGAATGACAGAAAAGGAAAATGACAAATAATGAAGAGGATGTGGAAAAATTGCGACACTAAAGCACAGTTGGTGGAGTTGTGAACTGATCCAACCATTCTGGAGAATGATTTGCAACTATGCCCAAAAGGTAATAAAGCTGTGCACACCATTTAATCCATCATTACCATTATTAGGTCTATATCCCAAAGAGATAAAAGAAAAGGGGAAAGGACTTATTTATACAAAAATATTTATATCAGCTTTTCTTTTGACTTTTGTTGGCAAAGAGTTGGAGATTGAGGGGAATGGGGAAGACAGAACAAGTTGTAGGTATATTATTAGGATAAAATGCTTTTGTGCTATAAGAAATGATAAAGCAGGATAATTTCAGAAAAACTTAGGAAAACTTGTATGAACAGATACAAAGTGAGAAGAACCAGGAGAATGTACATAGCAATAGCAATATTGTAGGGATGTTTAGCTCTGAAAGACTTAACTACTCTGATGAAGGTAATGATCTAAGAATTCCGGGGGATTTATTATGAAAAATGTGATCCTCCTCTGGAGGGAGATTCTCAAGTGCATGTTGAAGCATTCTTTTAACTTTCTTTTTCTTGTTTGGTGTATGTGTATTTTTCTTTGCAACATGGCTAATATATAAATGTGTTTGCATGACTTCATAGGTATAATTAATATTCTATTGCTTGCCTTCTCTGAGTGGGGGAGGGGCAAGAGGAAGAAAATTTGGAACTCAATAAAAAAAGAATGTTAATTTTCACATGTAATTAGGAAATATTTAATGAAATAAAAGAATACTTAAAATATTTTAAGATTGATTCATGAAATGCTTGTGGTGTATTTTATCATCTTGACTTTGTCTTTTTATACTTGTATGCATTCGTTATCCAGTATTAAATTTTGTTAATGATTTTGATCTTTATTGAAGGAAGTGAGAGTGGCTAAACAATTTAAGTATGGAAACTGAATTTGTTTGAATAAGACTTGGCTAATTTTTATAAAATAAAAATTTAGTTGATGACATCCAAATTCTTCTACATACATAAATGAAAATGTCCTTTTATAAAACAGTATGGATGCTTTCAATACATTTATCCTGTTAATGTAGATTTCTTGGGCACAACATTCCCAGTGTTTAACAAAGTGCCTGGCATATAGTAGGTGCTTAATAAATGGTTGTTGATTAAATATAATGGTTGATTTCTAGTAGAATAAGTTTTTAATGTATTTAACACTTTTAGTAAAAATTCCTTTTGATTGCAGTAAGCATATCTGATAAAAATTTGACATCTGGAATCTGTAATAACTAAAATTTATATAGTACTTTAAGGTTTACAGTGCTCTTACTTTGGTAATGATTCTTTGAGTTGGATAAGGAAAGAATAATATCCCTGTTTTGTTGAGAAGAAAATGGGGGCTTAGTTTGATAGGCACTCAGTTTAAGTGATTTAAAGTTGACTATATCTTAAGTGCCAGAGTTGGAATTTGAACACATCTGACTCCAAGTTCAGGATTCTTCCCCCCATAACATATTACTTTTTATAAGGAACTGATACAAATCTATAAGAATACAAATAGTCTTCAACAATAAAGACCTATTAAGGACATGCATAGACAAATATTGAAGAAGGAAATAGAAGTTAATAGGAACTTAAAAAACTGTTGAAATCATTCAGTAATCAGGATATTTCATTATAATTCTCAAATCATTAGAAACAGCTAAAATTATTCTGAGTGGTAGTTATCTGTTAGTCCTCATGTTATTTTTACTTCTTTCTCAAGGATTTGGGTATCTGGCTAATGGTACTACAACTCTTGTCTTTACACTTTGAGAATTCAACATATATGTTGTTTTCTCAACAAACATATTGTGTTAAAATTTATCAGCCTACTCATCCCTAATGACTTGTACTTTTATTCAACCTGTTAAACTCAGATCATACCCATCATCAACAACAAGCGTTCCATTTCCAAGATATAGAATGCTGAAATTCTTTTTTTCTTACCATTTGTCATATCCTTCCAATTCTCCATGTGTTTCAAGCCTTTTAAATATTCTTATTGTCTTCACTGCAGCTCTTAAATTACTCTACTTCTCCCTTTGAAACCTTAACAATGAATAACTTCAATTTTATACAATTCTTTATCTTAAGGTTCTTTTTTTCTCATCCTTTTTGGCTGGTTCATCATGTTTTTATGCCCTTTATATGAGCATACATCTTCTCTGCCTTTCTCTTGGTGGTGAGTAGCTTTTATGGGTTCATCTTTATGAGGAGACCTAATTTTACATATTTATCTCTTATCTTTCTCCTAAACTACAGTCTTACATTACCAACTTCCTGCTGGACATTTTTCACTTGAATGTCTTATAGACACTTCAAACACAACAGTTCCAAAACATAATTCATTTCTTCTTCCTGAAATCCCATTCTTCCCCCACCCCTATTTACATCCCTCTTTCTGTCTAGGATATGCCATCCTTGAAGTCATTGAGTTTTGCAATTTTGTTGTCATCTTCTAGGCTTCACTTTTTTAAAAAAGATGAATGAATTTTATTCCAGAAAGTGTAAGGTTTTTTTTTGCATATGTAAACAGTGTAGCTAAAATTAGAGAAGTAGAAAAAACGAGGGGGGAAATCTATACAGCATGTTTCTTTGATAAGGATCTCATTTCTAAGATATATAAAGAATTGATTCAAACTACTAAGAAAAAAAGGTATTCTCCAATTTAGAATTGGTCTAAAGATTTGAGCATACAGTTCTCAAGGGAAGAAATTTAGGTTATAAGTTACCATATGAAAAAATGCTCCAAATCACTACTAATTTGAATAATACAATAGCCTTCACTCTTGTTCAACTCTCCTCCCCTACCAGTATCCTATTATTTGTCAGTTCTACTTTCACAGAATCTCACATATATTCCATTCTCTCCACTCACATAGCTACCAGCCTAGTTCTGGCCCTTACTCTTTCTTGGACTTTTGCCATTACCTTCTAATTGGTTTTCCCTTCTCCAGCCTCAGTCCATTGCCAACGGATCTTTCACACAGCTGCCAAATTGATATTACTAAAATGAAGGACTAACTATGTTACTCTCAAGTTCAAGAAACTTCATTGGATTGTTATTAGCAGTAGGACAAAATACAAACTCCTCTGTTTGGTATTTGAAACCCGTAACAATCTGGCAGTAATCCCTTGACGATGATTTCATCTTCCTTTGCTCACATAGTCTGTCAGCTAGACTGTCCTTATTGTTCCCTGTCTTTTTCTTGCCTTTACAAAGAGGTGACATTCTCTACATCTGAAATGCTCTTTTTCTTTACCTCAACTTCTTAAAATCTCTAGCTTTTAAGATTCAAGTGCTGTCTCTTACAGGAGCTTTTCCTGATTTCCTCTTCCCCACTCAGGTTGCTAGTAATCCAAGTTACTTTGTATTTATTTTGTAGATAGATTATATTTAGTTATTTGTGTATTTGTTGCTTTCCCCAGTTAAGTATAAAGTCTTTGAAAAGGAGTTTCTTTAATTTTATCTTTGTTTCCACCATGTGTATCATAGTTGAATTAAAAAAAGGATAAAGGCAGCTAGGTGGCAAAATAGAATGCCAGGCCTGGAGTCAAGAAGACTTCCTGAGTTCAAATCTCAAAAAGGGCTATGGAGAATTGAATGAGCACAATTGAAAAACAACTAAACAAGAATAAAAATGATAAAATTTAATGTTGGTGGGGTTTCAGGGAAATAGACACTCTTAATACTTTGAAGGTAGTGCCTGTTGATTTTTAGAACCTTCCCAATCCCTAGGTATCTGAGACAACCTTTTTGAGGCTTATATTTTTAAAAAAATTTATTTGGGCCCAGATATAGAAGAATAGCAATTATTTTATTTCATTTAGAGGCAGTGGTCATAGAGCAGGATGTAAATAGGTATTCATACAGAAAACCTTGGCAGCCATCATTCATGATACATGTACAAAATGGTCATTAGAATAGTTTGGAAAAGAAAATGTACTTTCATTTAGGAAATAACTTCTGAAAAAGTAGCTTTCTCTATTGACCTATTCAATTACTTTTTTCTCTGCCTTGAGGATTAATGTTATTTTCTTTCCCCATGTGTAGGTGTAATTGTTTTTATGGTATTGCACAGATTAAGATTCTGAGATTTGTGTTTCAAATACTATGCTACAGTTTTCTAGAAAAACTTCTGTGAAGATTTTTCTTTCACATAATATTTGTTGCCAACATTTATGCTTTATGGTACAAACAAATTTGCTGAACAAATCCATGTGTGGACTGGACTGTAGCTTTGAAATAGCATTCAAATCAATTTATGTGTGCTGTACTTCCTTAGCAAGTTTTTTGGCTTAGGGGAGGAGTAGCTAAAAATTTGTTCCCCATTCCTTCTTCTTTGTTTTTTTTCTTCTCTTTTTTTCCCCACCCAGTATAATATGTTTTGTGAAAGTTTTTTTAAATACTTCTTTCTACACAAAATTTTAAGCAAATGACGTTAGAAGCAATGACTTTTGACCACTTTTATAGGATAATTTTATGGCTAGAATCTGAGGGCTACTTGAGCTGGTTTTTTATGCAGACGTTTATAAGAAGTTCCAACAGTAACATAGTGATGTAGAAATTAAATGAATTTGAAGATAAAACATTAGTAATGATCATTTATTGAAATTAACCCTTTCTAACTCATTTATTGTTCTTTTACTTTTATCAGCCTGTTTTTCTACATTAGATTTTTCTCTTTTTAAAATTATCAGTTTTTTCCTGATTACATGTCAATATAAATTTTACTGTTTATTTTCTTACATTCTGCAATCCATGTTACCTCCTTCCTTCCCATCTCTATCCCCTCCCTATGAAGGCAGGTAATATTATAGGACCACATATTATCATGTAATACACAATTTCATGTTCATCATATTGTGAAACAAGACACATTATATTGCTGATGCTAGAGAAAAATTCATGGAAATTCATGGAAAAATTAAAGTAAAGAATGATATGTTTCAATCTGCATTCAGACTCTGTTCCTTCTATGGAAGTGGATATCCTTTTTTTGTCAAGAGTTTCCATGAGCTGTCCCAGATCCTTGTGTTGTTGATAATAGTTAAGTCATTCACAGTTGATTATCGTAGGTAAGGGTAGGTAATGGGTGTCAAGTGACTTGCCCAGGGTCACACAGCTGGGAAGGGTCTGAGATCAGATTTGAACCTAGGACCTCCCATCTCTAGGCCTGGCTCTCAATCTACTGAGCTACCCAGCTGCCCCCTGATTATTGTATATTATGACTTTTTAAAAATCTAAAAAAAAAAAACAAACCCTTACCTTCCACCTTAGAATCAATACTGTGTATTGGTTCCAATGCAAAAGAGCAGTAAGGGCTAGGCAATGGGGGTTAAGTGACTTGCCAGGGGTCACACAACTAGGAAGTGTCTGAGACCAGACTTGAACCTAATACCTCCCTCTCTAGGCCTGGCTCTCAATCCACTGAGCTACCCAGCTGCTCTGGGTCATTTTATATTATTGCTATTACTATGTACACTGTTTTCCTGGTTCTGCTCCCTTCACTTTGCATTACTTCATTTGTCTTTCTAGGGTTTTTTTTTTTTTTGCACTCATCTTGTTTGTCATTTCTTATGGCACAATAGTATTCCATTACAAGCATATATCATGACTTGTTCAGTCATTCCCCATCTGATGGACATCCCTTCACATTTATATGCTATGATTTGTGTAACCATTTTCCAACTGATAGGCACTCGCTCATTTTTACAATTTCTTGCCATCAAAAAAAATGCCGCTATAAATATTTTTGCTCAGAGTTTGTTTTTGCTTTAAACTTAACTCTCCCTTAACTTAACCTCTCTTATTTTCCCCTTTTCCTTCCTGCTTTCCTTTTTGGTAGAATGTATTTTTGACCCCATTTTCTATGTGTATCATTTCCTCCTTTGAACAATTCAAATGAGAATCAGATTTAACTGTTGCCCACTTCCCCAAACCCATTCCTTTTTGTTTGTATAAATTTCTATTTGTGAACTTGATTACATAATTTTCCCTAATCTTCCCCTTTCTTTGTTTCCCTCATACCCCCCAGTTTATTCTTTTTTCTCTTCCCTTTCCATTCTTCATTCAAGATCATCAAGAAATAACAGGGGGCAGCTGGGTATCTCAGTGGATTGAGAGCCAGGCCAAGAGATGGGAAGTCCAAATCTGGCCTCAGACACTTCCTAGCTGAGTGACCCTGGACAAGTCACTTAACCCCCATTGCCTAGCTCTTACTACTCTTCTGCCTTGGTGATTCTAAGACAGAAGTTAAGGGTTTAAAAAAACAAACATAAAGAAGTAACAACTACTCTTGGGGCCTCTTTTTAATTAGACCTTATCTATGATCTCTTATGATAATGGGGTTCAGAGAGGTCTACATCGTCTCCCCATATTAGAATGTAAAATATTTATCCTTCTTAGACCCTTATGATTGTTCACTCTAGTTTACCTATTTATAATTCTATTAATTGTTATGTTGGCATTTTAGAGTTTCTATACAGCTCTGGCCTTTCGATCAGGAATGCTTAGTTCCTCTGATTCATGATCCATTGGATATTAAGTGTTGGATTATTCTATGATCAGAGAGTTCATCAGTGGAATCTTGTTCCCAGAGTGATCAGATTTAATTCAAAGGCTGACCATTCCTCCTACATCCAAGTCCTGCAAGTTCCTGACCTGATTTTGGGTCTCTGGGTTGCTCTTTTTAGAATGAAAGTAAACTGCTACTGGATTCAGACAATTTTAGCCAATTGGAAAGCTCTGCTGGTTCAGAGACATGGCTTCCTTTTGGTCTGGGATTTCTGACTTGGTTATTCCTCACCAGGCTTCAGACTGTCTGAAAGCTGAACCTGAGGGTTCCTGGGGTCAGTGCTACCCGTCTGCTGCTTTCTTCTGGTCTGACTCCTTGCTCTGGGCTCATCGACCACTCCACTGTAGGAGTCTCGCCTTACCCCCAGGAGTTGGCTCTTCCTCAGTCTGCCTTGGATCGATCACCTGGAGCTGTGTAGTGGACCACAGAGCTGCCAGTTGGCACCTCTTCCTACACCCTTCTTACTTTTAGGTCCCTTTAAGCTAAATCTAACTATTTTCATCCCTGAGTCAGACCCAGACTCCACTGTCCACAGGCCTCTCTTTCTGTGCTCTTTCTTTGCTGACCTGAGCTCCACAACACCATTTTGACTCTCCAAAATGATTTACATAAGAAGAGCCTCATAATACTCTGTGGTACCTTATGATTCAATTGAGTATTGTAAAGTAAAATGGAGTTCATGTAAAGCTATTTTTATTCTTATTAATAAGAGATGCCTCTTGGTGGTATGGAGATGACCCCATTTCTGTCTGGCCACTATTGAAATGAAAGCTTTGGCAGATTCTGGCATGCTGGAATAGACACTGAGGAGTGGCCCCACCATTAGGAGGGGGCTCATTGCTAGTAGGTTGGCTATTAGGTAGTGAATTCTTTTGCTATAGAAATCCATGTTGATCACAAGGCTTGTAAATTAGAATTTAGTGACAGCGTCTGTTTTTCCCAGGAAGTTTACTCTTGGATACTTGTGTCATGATGTACACATAGAATTTTTGTTAATCATGGATTAGATATTCTAGCCCATATGAAAATGTTTATAATATTGTTGGAACATTCCAAGGCTTTTTAAAGTTTATAAAAATTAAAATAGAATCTGTGGCAGAGTGTTGGGCTGCTATAGAGATCTGCCTTGAACACTGTCAAATGGAATATCAGAAGACTCTCCTTTGAAGAACTTTTTTCTGAAAAAAGGGCAGGGCAATGTTTGCGAATGTTTTTAATGGCATTATTAAACTTTCCAAACTGAAATATAATGAACTAACTTTCTATTGGTGTTATCCCTAGTACCTTGCACATTAACAGCACTTAAATACAAGTTGAATCGAATTCTGTGCAATATCTAAGGAAATGCCAGCATTTACCTGCTGTCTTAGGCATATACAATAAGGACACATTTGCCTCCAGCATATGTATTTCTCAGCTCCAGACTTCATTGCTGAGCAGCTATGTTTAAATGGTTTCATTATGCCTTGTAACCTGATTGAATCTTTTTTTTTTTTTTGGTGGTTGTCAAATTTTCTTTTGTTAAAGAATGACCAAATTTCTTTCTCTACCTTATTCCTTCTCCAGTAAATGTTGTATGCAACCTAAATGGTACAGGGTATCCCTAAAGTCTTAGTACATTTTAGAGCTTTAAACTATTAACTTACAGCTTAAAAATGTACTCACTTTGGGGACATCCTGTACTATTATATGATACTATGTGATATAGTTGAAGGAAATTTTACTTGGTAACCAGGAGATCTGAATTTCAAATCCTGGCTATGGGATTTATAAGCTGTGTGACCTTGGACAAGCCACTTAACCATTCTGTCTCCATATCTTGAATAAAATGGACATAATGCTTGTATTACCTATGACACAGATAGCTTCATAGTTTATATATATAATATGTATGCATACATATTATATATATAGTTTTACAAAATATTTATTAAGCATCTACCTTGTCCCAGGTATTGTGCTGAACAGTGGAAACAATTTTTTTAAAAAGTCTGTAATTTTAAGGAACTTACATTCTAATGGGAATTAACTACACTCAAAAGGAATCTGGAAAAACATTGAGTGGTGACAGCATATGAGAAGTCTAGAATCAGGAGAAAAGTGAACATGAATTGCCTGAGGGCTTTCTTAAAAGGTATCCCCTGTGTAGGAGCTCAACCATTGCGGTGGAGAGAAGGCACAGGGTTGTTGAGGATCAAATGAGATAAAATATTCTGTAACCGTAGCATACAAGTTATTAAGTAGGAAAATGCTATAGGTTTATCCTTTCTGATGTGGCCCTGACTTGCGTTATTTCACAGTATTTCAGTTCTTTAGTGGATATAAGATCTCATCTATGCTGGTATTCTTTGTAGGTGTGAATTATAACCCATCTACTCCTCTTGTTCCAGTGCCTTGTTGTGTCCCAGTGGAACCTCCTCTCCCCCAAAGGAATCACCCAACATTTTGATAACCTTTCCTTAGGTCTCTAAACCTTAATAGATACCAGAGCACATAACACACAGCTGTCTACTTGTTATCCCTTTCTCTCACTACATAACCATTTCATAATAGTATTATTTATATGTTATAACCATGCCCCCTCCCCCCAATGGTGTTGCAAAATTCCAGTATAATATTGCTTGGTTAATGGTATTAATATGGAAGTCTGAAGATTGATGGTAAATATGGTATCCCCTGTAACATAATTTCCCCATATGTTATGATTTTGTGGAATAAGTTGGCATTTTTAGCCAGGGTGTGCCTATACATCATCATCATCATCATCATCATCATCATCATCATCATCATCATCATCATCATAATAACAACAACAACAGCATTGTTTGCTTGGTACTCAAAAGAAACCAGTGCTATGGATTGTTATTGTTACAGTGACTTTCACAGCCAGGTCCTTTAGACTCAAGAAGCATCCTAAAATTCTTTCCTTTTGTTTCTTAGTATGGCTGGTTTTAGATGATCATTTGTGGGTTTGTGCTTGTGCCATTTAGGTCTTGTAAAGAATGTTTTCTTTCCAGAAGGCCTTTTACAATTGTGGGTGTAACAGGGATTCTTGGCTTTTCTGTGATCTTTTGTGTGCAGCATTGGAGCTGGGGGTAATGATGAGGGTTGGCATACACATAGGAAAACAAAACTTGGAGAAACACATTCATCGCAAAGTCTGTTGCACATGTATTAGAAGACATTCAGCTACTCATTGTAGAAAGAAGTTACATGCATCTTTTTTTTCCCCAGTAGCTTCTAATCTAAAGTTAATTGCTCACCTTGAAGAGGGAAGGTGTAACCCAAAAGACAGAACCTCTGTTTATGTTTATCTGTATTTATTCCTATATAATCTGGCTACATTGCTTTGAGTATCAGGCTAAGATTTTGGAGAAAAATTTTCCAATCATTGTTTTTATTTCTTATCAAAATCTCTTGTTTAAAATCTGGTGCTAAAGAGATCAGGGTTGTAGCCTTAAACTTTATGTGAATAATTAACAGTTTTGTATGTCAGGTTGTTTATTATATGCCTGCATATAAGCTGGGCTCTCATTTTTGAAAAGTTATATTCTTTTATTCATTAAAATAATTGGATCAAGGTTATATGATTAGCTTAGTCATAGCCTGTTTACAGGAAAGGACTCAAAAAGTATATTTACTGAGTAGGAGTCAAATTCAATAAACATGTTATCTTAGATTCTTCTGTCTCTGTCACCTTCCACATTCAAGCAGTTTGCCAAGACTGAATTCTACATATCTAACAGCTCTTTGAATCTTTCCCTTCCTTCCAATTAGTATTAGTCTTCTTATTATTCTAATAGAGGCCCTCATTACCTGGACAGTTGAAGTAGTTTCTTAACTGGTTTCTTTTGTCTTCACTCTCCTCTTCCAGTCTATATTTATTTTTGCCAAATTGATCTTTCCTATTTACGAACATGATTACATCACCCTTTTGCAAGGAGCATTGATGGCTCCCTTTTGCTAAATTCCTCAGTCTATACCCAAAACACTGTTCATCTTGATACCTCAGAACCTTCTTTGTGTTGTCTCACACTGATCCTCTACTTTTAGCAAGCCAGATAGTTTGATGTTTTTCTTTCACATCTATTCTTTCCTCATATTCTTGCCTTTGTTCATGTAATCATTTATGCCTTTAATCTGTATTTGCTTTCTTTTCTACTTCACTCTCTCAGGTTCCATATTAGTGAGATTTTTAGATTCAGTATTGGCTGTTGGTCATATGTGCTCCTAGTCATGTACCCACTTACGATTGTAAAGCCGTATAAATGACTCAGTGTCTATTCTATATGGCAATATGCATATGATCTATGCTCATTCAGTATAGATTTTAAAATTGTCCAATATATATACCTTCCCTCTCAACATAAGCTGTATAATGAGCCTATGGGAAAGAAATAAATTTATGAATCTTTTAACCTTGTAATAAAAATTTATATTTTAAAGTTTCTAGTTCTAAATCTTAGGATCCTTCATAACAGTTAATGGCTAAAAATGATTTTTATAAATATTTTATTTGCTATTTACAAGATTTAAAGAAATAGCAGGTAGCTCTGAAACTAGGAGCTCATTTTAGCTAACATTTAGGATGATATGAGCATAATATTTAGATCTTTAAGGGACTTTTGAGATATCATCTAATTAATCTTCATTTTACAGAGCAGGAAACAGATTCTTAAGCTTGTTACTTGACTAAATTCACATAGCAAATAGCAGAACTGAGATTTAAACTGATTTAAACTTAGGTCCATTACATTAGATCCATTAACTACAAAGTCAGCATTTTTTCTTTTATGCCATCTTGAGAAGAAAAAATTGTCAGAATTAGTAACATTCTTATACTTGGGAATGAGGCAAGTACTAAATACTATAAAAGATGTAGTAATCATGAAAAATGTATTAGTATAAGTTCTTGTTCTTTAATCCTTTGACAACTTTGGAACATGAAAAATATATGGCATAGGTGTGTGTTTGAAGGGTTGGAGGGAGAAGTGTATATAGCCAGTTACATACACAAATGAAGTGTTGCTGGTATTACACAGATCCCTGTGGGGTATGGTGCATGGAAGAAATATCTGAACATTAAAATGTTCTTAAGAAATAACATTTATATAAACCAAACTTCATTTTGTTTAATCTTCTGCATAATATTTAAACTCACGGATTTTTAGAGGTTATTGTTGAGTTTCTTGTAGAGAAGAAAAGATTAAAAAATTATTTTTAGGTTTAAATCACATGCTATAAAATGAGAAAATTTAAGAACTTATTTTCTTTCAAAGACCTCTTACCTAAATAGAACAATCTGTTGCAACTGATGTTAAAGGTAAAAAAGGGGCAGCTCAATGTTTTACTTCCTTTATTTAGCTAAATTTAGTACTTTGTGCGTTCGTCAAGAGAAAATCAGAAAATAATTCATTCTGCTTTTGAAATGAAAGAGGGCACATCAGATTATATTCAAGAAGGCATAATTTTACACACAAACGTATTCTTCAGTTTTGTGGCCAGGTAAGGGAAGTAAAACACAGAACTGAAAAGAAAGTAAGACTGATGTAAACACATTGGCGCTCCCATGGAAGAAAGAGGGAGAGACATACACACACACAGTTAGAGATAGGAAATGATGGGCATATGGAGTCAGAGACTTCATAGAAGAATATATATATATATATATATATATATATATATATATATATATATATATATAT